>NC_084536.1:5435000-5452500 GCF_024500275.1 Phycodurus eques
CTTTCATGGTAAGTAATTATAACCTTCCCCCTAATTATTATTTTACCTTTCTTCCTTCATTTGCTGAGGAATTCTGTACGCGTTTTGTCATTTAGTTCTGTTAACCAAATATAATTAGGAAAATACACACTGGACACAATTATTGGCACACCTGGCCAGTACACCTACGGCACCCTGAGGAATTCTATCCATTATATATACAGTGGAATCTTGATTTACCGGACCCCGATTTAACAGCTATTGGAAATAATGGACCATCTGCACAGTACATGTGTCCAAAAATAGTTTCCAGTTGTCACTTTAACCGGCGCTGACAAAGTCTGTTAGTTCCAGAATTGGCCGCTGTTGTTTACTGGTACTGTGGCACAACATAGGCAGAGGCTGGGACACATGTATTTCCGGGTCACAAATGTCAAATACGGCTACATCCAACCAACAGACGTGCCTCCCGTGCCTATGTGGCGGCCTGGTTGAATGTGGCAACATTTCCAGGACATGCATTGACATGGCGGCCATGATGGCAGGAGTTTTATCTATTGTTGCATCGAGCTCTGCACGGGAGAGAGTGCACATGGCAGTGGTGTTAACTTTAAGAGGAAAATCACACATAAGTGTCTGCGGTGTGGCGCATGCTACTTTTGGTACAGTAACAGTTTTTTTTGTCAAGCCGTTCATCTATGGCAACAGATTTGGATCTAGGAAGCACACTAATTCCTCATAGCTCATAAAAGCAACCTGCCTTGACTCGCTTATGTCAACAATGTCACCATCAAGCACACCATTGTGGTAAGCTTGGATAAAATTTTAAACTTTTCAAACATTTCCAATCTTTTTTATATGTATTTGTCGTATACATTGTAGCATACTGGGTGTTTTAGGGCCACGAAAAAAGGACAAAACAATGTTTTCGTACTGTAAAGTAACATGGGTGCATATGGCCACAAAAATGTGCCTCAATATAATGGACAATCCAATGTAACAGATGACCCCCTGCCCCTCTTAGTCTGTTAAATCAAATTTCCACTGTATACCATTTGTTCCCAATAGGGTCGTGCGTGAACGTAAGCCTATCCCAGCTAGTTTTAGGCAAGAGGCGAGGTACACCTTGAACCGGTCATCAGTTCTGTTCTATTCACTCTCATATTAACACAATTACTCACACATTAATCACACCATCACACAAGTCACAAATCACACTAGTATTTTGGAATGTGGGAGAAAGCCATGAACATTCAAACTCCACACAGGAGGGCCTGAGCCCATAGGATGTACATGACATGCCTATAAAATATATGGCAAACCTATCGGGACACATTCCACCTCCAGGAAATGAAAGTTAAGGATCCAGGACTGGTTACTTTAATCCACTCAGTGTAAGATTAATAACAATGGTGTGCTTTTCTTTACATCTTTTTTTAATCTATTTAAGGTCACCAATTCATCAACAAGTGGGCAATGCTGACAGTCCCTGGTGACATTAGCACAGGTTGCAAAGGTTACATCAAGTGTGATATTAGTGTCTCTGCAAAGGGCGATGCCATGCAGCCCGGGATTAAAGCCAGTGATGCAGAGGAGCAAATAGAAAAGTATGTAAACAAGGTTTATTACTTCTTGTTTGTTAGAATTGCTGAGGCAAAATGTCAGTCATTTCTTGATATGCAGACGACTGTCTTTTCTCACTACATTTTCGAAATCCTGTTTGCAGGAACCTCCTGATGCCGGAAGGATTCCCGTCAGAACGTCCCTGGGCTCGTTTCTCCGTGAGGGTGTATCGAGCGGAAGGTCTTCCCCGCAACAACTCCAGCATCATGGCCAATGTCACCAAAGCCTTCATAGGAGACAACACAGCGCTCATAGACCCTTTCGTGGTTGTTAGCTTCTTCAAACAAATGGTGGGTCACGTGTCAATTGTGTGCAGGAGATGTGTGAATAAAAACCTTATCTCCTCGAAAAATGCTGTCTACTTGAATAGATGTCATGTTCCAATTAAACATCACGCAAAACAACAAAGTGCTACTCCTCTAATAGATGCCGCTATTTTCTTCTTCTCACTTTTAAGGGTCGTACTTCCACGCAGAAGTCAAATGCAGATCCAGTGTGGAATGAACAGATCGTCTTCACAGAGATGTTTCCTCCTCTGTGCCAGAGGATGAAGATCCAGGTCTGAAAGCTTACACCTGCAATTCATATGCTTTTGAATTTGTAATTAAAAAATGGTGGACTCTCTTTTGGACGTTGAACAGCATGGTTCAACAATAGAACACCTTGGTTCAATGGTTGAGTAAATTTGTTGAATGGTTGAGCAACTCGACTTGACAGTTTTCCACCTCAGTTTGCCTATGCGCACCTCTGTTTGACATTTGACCAACTGGGTTAGACAACTGAGCAACTTTGTTCGGTGCTTCAGAGCTTGGGTTAGACAGTTGAACGTCTCCGTTTGACAGTGGAGCCACTGGGTTTGGCAGTTTAACCTTGCAATTTGATGATTGAGCAAATGCATTCACAGACTGAGCAACTCTGACAGCTAGAAACTTCGTTTGATGGTTAAGCAACTGGGTTTTAAAAGTGATCAAATTGATTCCCAAACTGTTTAACAGTGAAGCTACTTGGTTTGATAGTCAAGCAACAATGTTCAGTAACTCTGTTCGTTGGTTTAACATTTCTATTTGACAGTTGTAAATTTCAGGCCAAGCAGTTCAACAATTGAAAAACTCAAGTGTTTCGGCACTTAGGCCTGATGTTCGGAAAGTCTAGGCTTAACGAATGGTTTGAGGGTTGACCAACTCTTTCAACTGTTGGGTAACTTAGTTTAAATTTTATGCCATACAAGTTAAGCAACCAGGTTCGACATGGTTTTAAATTTAAGGCCAGATGGTTTGACGGTTGAGTAACTCAGTTCATTAATTGAGTAATTCTGTGCTTCGATTTAAAAACTCAATTTAGCAGTTGATTGAGAGACTGCAGTCGTGCCAATTGACGGTTGTGCAACTCAGGAACAGTAAAACCGATTAAGGTCGTAGTGACCACTGTGCGTGCATGTTGTAATCCAAGACTTGTGTCCTCATAGGTTTGGGATGAAGGAAGTGTGAGTGATGTTGCCATTGGAACCCATTACTTTGACCTGAGGCGCATTTCCAACGAACAGGATGGTGACAGAGGTAAGGCAGTGGACGTGCGCTGAGTGATGTATGAAAATTTTATGCTTGACAATAACCCTGGTCCTGATGTGTCTGCAGGTTTTTTGCCAACTTTTGGCCCCGCCTGGATAAACTTGTATGGCTCCGTCAGAAACTCTCTGGGTGATGACACTGCTGAACTTAACGAGGGCATTGGAGAGGGAGTCTCTTATCGGTTTGTTTAGAAGATAAATGGTGACTCTAACAATAAACAATCAACCAACCACATGTACAAATTCCTGCCTCCAGGGGGCGTGTCTTTGTAGAACTGGTGGTGGAGATCTTATCAGGCGGGACAGGCCCAGCGTCCAAACTTGCCCGTATGGTGAAGCCTGTAAAGGATGCCAAGGTGGTAAAGGCCACAGGAAAGGATGGTAAGACCCCAGCAGGTGGAGGAGCAGGCACGGGGGGATCTGGAGGTACAGGTGATGACGACAAAGGGAAAGCGGCTGCGGACGTTCTACCTGTGGAATGTCCACCGACAGTAAGAATGTCATTCCTAACAGTAAATTTAATTCAAAGAATTGTCATGCGGAAGTAGCAGTTGATAAAGGATGGGTGGTTTTGTTTTAGCTGAATGCTGAGAACAAAGATAACTTCCTACTCTTCGGAGCTTTGTTTGAAGCCACGATGATTGACAGAAAGATCGGAGACAAACCTATCACTTTTGAATTCTCGCTGGGTAAGTTAAACAATACACTTCATATTATTGCATATCCCATAGTGTTATGTATACTGTACTTTTATAAACATAATTTTTTCCACTACCCCAGGATGTCCATGGATCTTTAAAAAGACTGAAATTGAATTACCAAAGGGCCTTAACTAAGGCCAAAGTTCTGAAAAAAATCACTCTTTAAGTTTTGACATCTGGTTGGTTGGATCAGAATTCATTTGTAATTAAGGTGTATGTCATATTAATAACAGTGGAAATTAACAGAGTGTTTTATAATAATACTGCCCAAGGGAAACGTGTAACAGTACAGGTCCGAGGACAGACCTCTGCGGGACACCATGGTTGACTTTTACATGCGCAGTCTTCATCACCAATATTTGCAAAAAGTCATTAGTTTGACAAATAGGAATTAAACCATTTCTTTAATACTGTTGACGTGCTCTAATCTCTGTAGAAGGTTGTGACTGTCAATTGTGTTGACAGCTGAAGATTTAACAAGATGAGTAGTAATAGAGGAAAAGGCCTCTGCTTCAATAACACACGTCATTACATATATATAATGTGTACTATGTGTACAGTATATACTTCTTACTACGGCATGAGTAGGCTGTGCCATTTTGTTTGCAGGATTAATCGTTATTTGTAGTGTATATGTGGTCGAGTGGTTCTCAGACATTTGGTTTCGCCATTAATGGTCATTTGTCTTTGCTATTCTATGTTGCCAAGGTAACTGCGGTAACGTGCAAGAACCTGCGGGCCAGCCCGGCCTGAGCGCCCCAAGTCCAGCCCTCGGCCGCAGGAGACAGGCACAGGACCTCCCTGACAGGTCCTCCCCTTCCTCCCCACTGTTACCCAGAGAGCCTCAAGACCCCAACAGGACCTCTAAGTCCACCACGCGTCCCCAGAAACCGCTTCCCGTCGAAGGAAACAGGTGGGTTCTGCTATAGGGGAAAAAATATACAGGATACATTAAAAGAATATCAGTCTGTACTGGGTCTGGCAAAATAAGTGATTTCAAACTCCGGGGTATTAATATAACACTTTTAATTATCTCAGATGACCTGTATAGTGTAAAAACAACAGTAAATAATGAGTATGATACAAAAATTGTAGAATTAAATAAAATAACTTTTTAATTTAATTGAAATGAAAAACATTACACATTTCTATAGAAATATGCTATTAAAATGTCAGTACTGTATGTGACACAGGGTAGTTGGACAGTGTGAAGGGCAGCTGTGGCAAAGGATGTTTCCTTCGGCCCACAGTCATCTCTACGGTCTTTGACGTGTTGAGCAAGTGGCTGCAGCAGAGCACCAGCCTTTCCACTTCCTGTCAATATGCAGACTCCTCGCCTTTGTTGATGAGGCTGTCATGGCAATGTTATGTATGTATGTGTGTATAAATGTTTGTTTATGTGCATGTTTTCTATATTGTAGGTACTACATGTATTTGCCTCTGGAGAAACAGAAGCCATGTATCAATGTGTTGAGTCAGTGGGAGGACAGAACCTACCGCCTGTACAATTCCAACATGCTGGAGAATATAACAGCCCTGTTTGTATGTGCAAACACAGAAACACATACATAAATATCGCACTACCATCAGGTTGACTATTTGTTAGAACTTAGCATCCACTTACAGGAAGAAGGAGTGACCAGGGCAGCTGAACTCCACAGGAAGTCGCATCCCGGTGCAGAGCAGACACTAAAGATAACAGTCAAAGAATTTTGCCAAGATGCAAGGTATTTAAATCAATCACTGGATTGTAAAGAGTGCAACATGAACCTTTAAATGTGGTCAATGAACGTATGTCTTTGCAGGCGTTTCATAGCAGCAGCAGCAGCCAAGTTGAAAGCTGAGTTTAAGTCCAACTACCTGACGGAGCTGGACAGGAAGCGCCTCTCAATGTGCAAACAGGAACTGGTAGGAGAAAACAGAGTACTCACCAAAATAGGCACACATCCACTTTAAATGCAACCTCTAAAGTCGAGCACAATGTTTCCCAACCTCTTTTTAGCCAGTGCACAAATTTTACATTAAAAAAAATACATCTCACAGCCCACCACAAATATAATTCCTCAGAGTAAAATGTGGGCATGTTTGATTGAAGTGTGTAAAGTGCAAATAAAGTAACCAGTATAAATTGTAAAAACAAAAATAGTAGGGTTGTTTTTATTTTTTTACATTGATTGCCTTACAACAGTGAAAATTAGTTGACCACTTTGGCTTACAACAGGGAAAATGAGTTAACCACTGTTAAAATTATTTATTTATTCTAACATGCACTCTTTAATGATTCAGGTGTATTGCAAAGGCTTTACAGAAGCCCCTCTGTCATCTTGTTCTTTAACATCCTGGCCTGTCACACTAGTGTAACAAGAAGTTAGCTACTTTAAAAACAAACAAACAAACACACTATCCTAAACTTGCATGGGGAAAAAATATATTTTCCAAGGTCAAACTGTGCCCATCACAAACCCTTGTAGCGTGTATTGGTTGAAATAAAAATGTAATTAATTTTCAAAAAGATACGAACGAAGGTAAACACCTGCGTTCACTTCCGAGTTAGTCCGATTTACGCCTTATCGTTAAAAGCAAACAAATTTTGTCTCGTAAAGGGGCACCACGTCACTTTTATATGTATAACATTTAGTAGAAAACGACAACAAACCTATCAGACTCATAATCTAAAGGTTGCTACATTTTATGAAATAAGAGTTCTTGATGACAGTGGCTTACTTAAACTCAAAACACACACAAAACACAACCAAGAGTGGAATTTTCTAGAATATTTAATGAAATGTACGAGGGATCTATAGGGAAACACAACAAGGAAACACAAATAATGGTGAAAGAGAGAAAATATGCATACGAAAAGGGAAATAGAACATCATGTGTTGGAGTAAAGTTGAAAACGTGAGCGTTTAATGCGTCCAGATTTTGTGTGAAGCTAGTAATTTCCCCAAAATTATTAGCCACTAATATTCTACAGTCCTGGCGACAACTGCAGGACTGTACTCACTTCACGTAACTTCCTGTATATGTTCTTCTCTTTTCACATTCTTCTTCTCTTCTTTTGTAACGAAAGTCACACAAAAAAGCAAAAGCAAAAGGCACATGCAGCGATAAACTGGGCTGTCTCTGAGCTAGCTGAGGTCTTATCAGGTCTTTCCTATATGTGTGTGTCGCAGGAAAGTATGATTGGCGATGCTCAGGCTCTGGTGGAGAGGAAGCGGAATTCAGGCGGCGTGAAAGAAGAGCTCCAGGACGCAAGAAAACTCACACAGAAACTGCGCTTCTTAGTGCAGGAGGTAGTGTATGCGCTCTTGTCGTCATATGAAGGAGACTCTGCGTTTTTCCACAATTTAAAACAATTACCAGGTGTTTTAATAACATATCTGACGTGTGTTCATCAAAATGCACCATGGATCTCGAATACACTTCTTGTCTGAAATGATCCCGTTTTAATTGTCTCATGCAAGTGAGCGACTGTCCTACTTGACTTTGTAGCCTCAACATACAGTGCCTGACATCTTTGTGTGGTTGTTGAGCAACAACAAGCGCGTCGCGTACGCTCGCCTCCCGGCCAGAGATGTCGTGTTCTGCGGCAGTCGGGAGGCTCGAGGAGTCCATTGTGGAAAAATAGTAACGCTCTTCCTCAAGGTAGAAAACACAACACACAACATCAAACAATCCCGGCCAAAAATAATGCCGTACGCATGTTTGTGTGTATTTTCGCAGCCGCCAGGGAAGCGTGTGACAGGATTATCTGTGCAGGCCAAAGTTGACGTGTATTTGTGGTTTGGATCCTGCGCGGACTCCGTTCACATGCTGGACGACTTGCCTGAAGGTTTCAATGCCGCCACAGGGGGCGCTGACTCCAACAGCCCCCCCACTCACCTGACGTGTACGGGTGAGAGAGATATGACTCCTTTTTATTATTATTTATACAGGCCATCCGGAGTTCCGTCTCTGCACCAGCATCATAACCCAAATTTGTACATAATTCGGAACGCGATATACTGTGCAGTACTGGTAGTAACATCAGATTCAGAACCTATACTCTGTTAGTCGCTGAAAAACTCACCTATTTGCTTTTTTTTTCACAATTTATTTTGTAAAAATTTTTTTAAAAGATTTTGTAAAAATAAATTGTGCTACTAGGCTAAAATTATGAAAAAGGTCATTTAATCACTATTATTTTGTTGATTTATTTTTACCTCTACCAAGGAAGTCTTGTCTTTAGGTTCGTGACTATTTAACAAAACACTTAATGGACGTGTTGGTAATGGGACATGGAAGAAAACATTACATTTTAGTTCAAATCTGGAGAACAGTGCTGATCTTTTTCTGTCTTTTTCTGTTTTTTTAAATTGTCCTTAATTTCTCAGTAGACAATGCATTAAACTTCATGACAAAATTCAAGATGCATAATTTGGGATTAATACATATTCCGGGTTTGTGGGCCTTGGTGGAGGTTGAGTGACATTCTCATGTATTTTTTTTTCTGTTCTGTTCCTTCAGCATTTATCATTGTATGCATGTGTTGATGCCTCTATCTGTGTGCAGAGCAGCATCAGTTCCAGTTAAGGTGTCACATGTATCAAGCACGCGGGTTGATTGCTGCAGATAACTCGGGCCTGTCTGACCCTTTTGCCCGAGTGATATATTTGTCACACAGCCAGACCACCAACGTAAATAATAGAAATTACATATTCAGCTACATTCTGCAGCTATGTTGTTAGCAGTCAGGATACTCATGTTTATTTACTGTGCACATCAGGTGATCAGTCAGACTCTCAGCCCCACGTGGAATCAGTGCTTGCAGATGAGTCCCATCGTGCTGAGTGGAGATCTTCAACACATCCAGGAGGAACCGCCGAGGCTCATCGTTGAAGTGTACGACGACGATGCACTGGTAAGATAGATCGCCAAGCTGAGGTACCGTCGATATAAATAGATACCATAGATATCAGATAGAGCACAGGTGTCAAACTTTTTCATGAAAGAAAATCATGTGTGTCAACTTCCATGATTCTTTCTAAACTATATACAAAATTTTAAATTTTCATATGTAACAAATAATAATGTTGAGATATTGAAACATTTTTGGGGGGTTACCAAACCCCTTTTAGTAAACTTGAACAATAGTTGAACAAACTATTATCTTTGACCTCAAAACTATTTATCCATCAAAATACTGTGTATGTGTTATATTATGAGGTGATTAAACATTTTTATGGTTTCACATTCATTACAGCCCTCTGATGGCAAACCATAACTACAGTGTCGTCTGTGACAAAAATGATTTTGACATCCCTAAGCGAGTGATACTATACATACTACAGATAGAAATCATAAATATATCTATAGTACCTATCTAGCTGATAAAACGGGTATGTAGGGTAATAGAATGGTAGCATAGACAAGGGATGGGCAACTTAAATAATGGAGGAGGCCACAGTTTTTCATCAGTGAGACCAGGAGGCCACATAGCGCCGTGTACTAAAATGCCATTTTAAATAAGGACAAAATATGTGCATATGTCTGTTTTTTAATTTAATCAATGTACATGTATACTTTCCAAAAGTACTATTAGTGATTTTATTGATATGGTGGAAACTTTTACCTGGGGTATGTGCTTCCAAGTCGCTGAGTGTGAGAGAGCTACAAATGCTGAATGTATGCAAGGATGCAGGGATGTCAGATTCATACAGACCCTTTCCAAAAAAAATTAAATATCATGGAAAAGTTTATTTATTTCCATAATTCCATTCAAAAAGTAAAACTTTCATAGATTATAGATCCAGGGCCCACAATTGAAACAGTTTCAGGTATTTATTTGTTTATTTTGACATAATTTGGGCTTCCTGCTCATAAAACCCACAAAATCAGGAATTAAAACAATTTGAATACTGTGACGAAATCAGCCCAAATTTTGCAGGGCACAAATGCTTGAATGTCACACACTAATCCTCTACTAAACTCAAAGCACCTGCACAGGTTTCCCCAGGTGTCATTAAATTGCTTCAGTTTGATTCAATTGTCTCAGTTGGGTTCAATATGGGGAAGACTGCAGACTTGACAACTGGCCAGAAGACCATCATTGATACCCTCCATAGGATGGGTAAGCCACAAAGGTTCATAGCTAAGGAGGCTGCTGTGTCGATTCTGATTCTGATTCTGAAATGTGGCAAGAGAGGATCCACCAGCAAAAGAGATGACCGTGGATTTCAGCGGATTATCAAACAGGGAAGATTCAAGAATCTACCAGAGATCTAGAAAGAGTGGAATGAGGCAGGAGTCACACCTTCAAAAACCACCACATTCAGACGCATCCGGGAGATGGGCTACGACTGTCGGGTTCCTCAGGTCAAGCCACTTCTGAGCTTGAGCCAACGTAGGAAGTGTCTCAACTGGGCCAAGGAGAAGAAAGACTGGACTGTCGGCCAGTGGTGCAAGGTCCTCTTTTCCGATGAAAGTAAAGTGTGCCTATTACTCGGGAATCAAGGTCCAAGGGTTTGGAGGAAGATGGGTGAAGAACAGAACCCAAGCTGCTTGACGTCCAGTGTGAAATATCCACAGTCAGTCATGATATGGGGTGCAATGTCCAGTGCAAGTAATGGTAAACTCTGCTTTCTTAAATCCAAGGTCACCACAACAGTCGACCAGAATGTTTTAGAGGACATCATGATTCCTTCTGCTTAGGATCTGTATGGAGATGCAGATTTCATCTTCCTGCAAGACCTGGCCCCTGCCCATACCGTCTCAAGCACCAAAACCTGGTTTGATGCCCATTCCATCACAATGCTTGACTGGCCAGCCACCTCGCCGGATCTAAACCCCATTGAGAATCTATGGGTTATTATCCAGAGGAAAATGAGGGGCACAGACCCAAAAACAAAGAAGAACTGACAGCAAGCATCAAGGAAATCTGGGCTTCCATAACTCTCAGGCAATGCCACAGCCTGATTGCCTCAATGCCACGGTGCATTGAGTCAGTGATTAAAGCAAAGGGATTCCCAACCCAGTATTGAAGATTAACATATCGTTTTGAAAGTTCCATATTTTGATTAATTTAATGTGACCCTAATTTCTTTCTTTTTTTTTCTCTCCAAAAACTGAGAAGTAAATGGTGATTTCTTCACAGTATTCAAATTTTTTGAATTCCTGATTTCATGGGTTTTATGAGCTGGGAGCCCAAATTATGTAAAAATAAACAAATACTTAAAATTGTTTAAATTGTGGGCCCTGAATCTATAATCTATGAAAGTTTAATTTTTTGAATGGAATTATGGAAATACAACCCCAATTCCAACGAAGTTGGGACGTTGTGTTAAAAAAATAAAAACAGAATACAATGATTTGCAAATCATGTTCAACCTATATTTAATTGAACACACTACAAAGATATTTCATGTTCAAACTGATAAACTTTGTTTTTAGCAAATCATGAATTTAGTATTTTATGGCTGCAGCACATTCCAAAATATTTGAGGAATGCGCATCAAACACCTGTTTGGAACATCCCACGGGTGAACAGGCTAATTGGGAACACGTGGGTGCCATGATTGGGTATAAAAGGAGCTTCTCTGAATTGCTCAGCCATTCACAAGCAAAGATGGGGCGAGGTTCAACTCTTTGTGAACAAGTGTGTAAGAAAATAGTCGAACAGTTTAAGGACAACGTTCCTCAACGTACAATTGCGAGGAATTTAGGGATTTCATCATCTACGGTCCATAATATCTAAGTTAATGATTATTTCTGTTTTTATTTATGTTTAACACAACGTCCCTACTTCATTGGAATTGGGGTTGTAAATAAACCTTTCCATGATATTCAAATTTTTTGGAAAGGGTCTGTATGAGTGTGATAGTACGTCACAAACATATCCAAGCTTTTAATTGGCCGAAAGCTAAGGTAAAGAGAAGGAATTTATTGGTCGTTTGTTTTATTGGTCCTTATATTACTGCACGTAGGTACATGCATGTACCTTTTTTGGAAAATATTACATATTTTATTGCAAATTATTTTGTGGACCTACAAGTTATGGCTCGCGGACCACAGGGGATCTGAGATCCGGAACCACTGTCTGATGGATTTTTTTTTTTTCACAAATGTCACCTTGCAGGGCAAGGCAGAGTATTTGGGGGCCACGGTGGCGTTGCCTGAGGTTCGCCTGCTCTCTGAGTCCTACACGCCACCTATTCTGCAGTACAGCCCGCTACACCATGCCAGCCAATCAGGAGGAGAGCTGCTCGCCGCTTTCGAGCTGGTTCAGGTCAGTCTCTCCATAATATTGATTGAAAAAGAGTCGATAGCAAGTTATGGTGGTCCTTGTGTAGATTCCCATGTCTGGAGAGCAGAGTCTGCCTCCCTTAGAGGAACAGGAAGGAGGCATATACACGGTGCCTGACAACATCAGACCTGTCCTCAGTACATACAGACTTGAGGTGCGTGTGTTTTCTCCCAAAAATACTTTAATATGGCAAAAATTGCTTCTTCAAACTAATATTGTCCACACAGTGTGTGCTTTCCATCAAAGTGTGTGCATACGTGTTCTATATCTCTCCGGCAGGTGTTATTTTGGGGTCTACGAGAGCTCAAGAAGGTTCAGTTACTGTCTGTTGATCGCCCTCAGGTACACACACTTGCCACTAATTGCCTATGTTTCCATGTACATATTTACAGTCATCATTTTTAAATCTACATTTTTATATTTAATATATTCTTATTTGTATTGAATACAAAAATATGTATTTTAGTTTATATTGTTTATTTAAATAGTTGTCGTTTTAAAGATGTAAAATAGATATTTTTGCGGTCAAAAAATGTCTCAATTACACTAAAACATGATCTGTTAAAAAACAAACCATATTGTGTTTGCAGGTGTTCGTAGAATGCGCTGGAAAAACGTTGCGTTCTTCTGTCATTCAGCGGTACAAGTCTAACCCCAACTTCACCACGCAGGTTGACACCATTGAGCTGGTCGGTATATTCTTCCTCATATTTTTTCCACATTTATTTTTAGCTTAGTATGTAAAGAGGAACAATTTCCATTATTATTTCATTTTTCCTCCTCTTGTAGGCGTTACCGGAGAATGAGCACCTCCACCCTCCGCTCACCATCACCGTTGTTGACTGGAGGGCTTTTGGTCGCAGCACGCTGGTTGGAAACCATGTCATCAACAACCTGATGAGCTTCAAATACATTGCCCCCCCAGCCCCGCCTGCCCCCACACAGACACACACACCACCTGCAGTAACGTACATCCCGCAACCACAAAAAGCTGATGGTAATATTACAGAGTTTGGTTATAGGTCTTATGTTCAGTCTTCCATATATAGACATTTAGATTTTATTCAATTTTGTTTCAGCTCACCTATATATTATTTGTACTTTTTAATTTAATTTTTTAAAATATTTTTATTTTGTTTCCGATTTTATTGTACCTGTTTTGTTTTTATGTAGATATGCTTTCATTTTATTTTTATATATTTTTATTTGTTTTATTTAATTATATATTTATGTATTTATAAATAAGTGTGTGTGTGTGTGCATACATTTACTTCAGCTACTCCAACAACTCAGTTTTCTTTTTTTTTTTTTTTTTTAGATCATCATTTAGACTCTATATTTTGCCAAAGAGTTTGTCTGTGTTGAATGTTTAACACTTTAACACTAACAAACTACTTTTGTTAGTGTTACATACCTGTATATATTTTCATTTCATAACAAATATTTGATTTTGTAAGTCAATTATGATATCAAAATAGATATTACCCAGTGAGGGCATCCTTAACTATAATTTGTCTCATGTCCAACAGAACCTTGCCAGCATGCTGCAGAGACAAGCTCCACGGTGGCATCAGCAACTCCCGATGTTCTCATCACAGTTGAGGAATTGACCCCTGAAAAGACAGCACCCATAAGGAAAAAGGTGACCCCAATGAACACAGACAGTTGTCATAGCTTGTCTATTTATGTTGATATAAATGATATTTTTGTATTTGGGTGAATTTTAGGAGAGTCGCAAAAAGAGCACCCATCGTTCCACCAAGCGAAGGAGGCGGACCATCGCAGACGAGTCGGCAGAATCCGTCATTGACTGGTGGTCCAAATATTATGCCTCTGTGGAGAAACGGGTACAGTGAACCCCCACATATTCAATGTTTAGTTAAATTAAATTAACCTATTCACAGTTTTGGGGGGAAGGCAAACCGTTACCGTATTTTTGCGACCATAAGGCACACCGTATTAAAAGGTGCAGTGTCCGTTACGGGGCCTATTTCTGTACTTAACACATACATAAGGCGCACCGTATTATTGGGCGCATGCACGCTAAAACATATGCTAACATGCATGTTGGCGTATGTTTTTAAAAAGGCAGCGGGAGCAAAACTGAGTTCGGTTGTACTTTATTGAAGTATTTAACAATGTAAACAGTGAGTTCGGTTGTACTTTATTGATGTATTTAACAATGTACTCACGTTATTTTTTTATCAATGCTCATCCAAAAATCCATCAAAGTCCTCATCTTCTGTATCCTAAATGAACAGCTGGGCAAGTTCTCCATCAAACATGCCGGGTTCCCTCTCGTCATTGTCGGAGTCAGTCTCGTTGCCGGGGGGCTGTTCAGCAATGATGCCGGCTTTCGCGAAAGCTCGGACAACAGTCAAAGCAGATACCTTAGCCCATGCATCCACTCGCGAACCAAGGATTCGTTGATCTTGAATTCTCTTGCGGCTGCTCGATTCGCGTAACTGAAAGCTTGCAGTTTTCAGTTACGCGACTGGACGACTGCAGTTGGCTGCAATTCTGCAGACCAAATTCCAAACTTTCCTATTCCGACTGGGAATATCAAATATCTAGGCATTAATATCTCAGCAAAACTTAGAGTTAAATAATTTAAATCACGTACCTCTACTGGGAAAAAAATTGTGATAATTTAAAACGTTGGGACAGCCTACCTATCTCACTTTTAGGGTATATAGCTACAGTAAATATCAAAACGTTGCCACAAATTTACTATTTATTTACAATGAGCTCATTCAAAGCTACATTAAAATGGTTCCAAATGCTTGACTCTCCCATTTTAAATTTTTACTCTAAAAATAAGAAAAATAGAATCAGCCTAGCTACCCTTCAGAAAAGTAAAGCAGAAGGGGGACTTGACGCACCCAATTTTAAACCCTATTACTGAGCTAGCCAAATACAGTACCTCATTAAATGGTTGCATCCTAATGTTG
This sequence comes from Phycodurus eques, assembly GCF_024500275.1. Classification (NCBI taxonomy): domain Eukaryota; kingdom Metazoa; phylum Chordata; class Actinopteri; order Syngnathiformes; family Syngnathidae; genus Phycodurus; species Phycodurus eques. The sequence goes on from NC_084536.1 coordinate 5,450,106, forward strand.
AACAACAATCTTGGCTGGAACTAGAACAGATCGACTGTCATAGCACCAAACTTTCAGACCTCCCAATTATCAGCGCAGGTCTCAAACGCCACAATTGTTTTAAGAATCCGATTATTGCTGGCCCTTTATCGGCTTGGTGGAAAAGTCTAGAAACCACGCAATGTCAGTTAGCACCATATAATTTCTCCCCAATCGGGCATTAACAAAACACCCCTTTACTGCAACACATGGGAGCAAAGTGGAATTGACCTCCTACATCACTTATCCAAAAATAATGTATTCACTTCACATGAAAGCTTATTCCAAGATTTTAAATTAGAGATGGTAACTTCCTTCAATACTATGACGTTAGAACAACAATCCTAAAAAGACTCTCAACATACATGAATACTTTAGAACTACCTGTTTTTGTTCAGAAAATAGTAGAACTACTTCCACAAAAAAAAAAAAAAAAAAAAAAAAAAATAATTTCAAAAGTATACAAATGAATCTCAAGTACTCATTTAATACACTTACCAGTCGAAAAATGGGTAAAATATCTCTGTGTCCACTGATATTGATTACTGGACACAAATCTGTGGAAACGCATTCTCAATGACAAAAAACAGTAATTTAAAGCTAATCCAGTTCAAAGTACTCCATAGCTCACACGTTATGCAATATAGTATGAATCCAATGGGCTATTCAAAATCAAATATATGCACTAATTGTACTGAAAACGCCCCAGACACTTATTTGCATGCTCTTTGGCATTATACACCTGTACAGAATCAGAATCATCTTTATTTGCCAAGTATGTCAAAAACACAAGGAATTTGTCTACGGTTGTTGGAGCCGCTCTAGTACGACAACAGACACTCAATTGACAGAGAATACTTTTGAGACATAAAGACATTGAGAAAAACAGTCACTGAGCAATAAAAGATTGCTCGTAATCTGGTAATGCCGGTACAATTTTTTTTTTTTTACATTTGTGCAAAGGGCGCAAGTTCTCGAGCAATGAAAGCACTTTGAATGATTAATTGAGCAACAGTCCGGTGCAATGACCATTGTGCAAAGGGCGCCGAGACTTCAAGAAATGTATGCAGTTTAAAGTGACTAGTCGTGCGATAATCTGGGACAATGTCGATTGTGCAAATGTTGCAGATACTACTCAGTCGATTGTGCAAATGGTGCAGATGCTACTCAGGCACATGAGTGGCCAGTATTGGTCAGCAACAGATATGCAAATAGCGCAGCATGGCGAGACTACTACAGTGAGTCCACGAGTAATGTATCAATGGCCCGACAGAAATGTGACAACAAACTCAAGACAAAAAAATTGGCGGCATGTTGAAATTGTTTAAGAAGTTAATGGCAAAAGGGAAGAAGCTGTTGGAATGTCTGCTTGTTTTAGTTTGCATTGTTCGGTAGCGCCTACCTGAGGGAAGGAGCTGGAAGAGCTGGTGACCAGGATATGGAGGGCCCAAGAGCATTTTGCATGCTCTTGTCTTAGTTCTGGCAGCAGGCAAGTCCTCTAGGATGGGCACGGGGTTACCGAGAATCTTTCCAGAAGTTTTGATTGTCCGTTGCAGTCGGAGTTTGTCCTTTTTTGTAGCAGCACCAAACCAGACTGTGATGGAAGAACACAGGACTGATTCGATGACCGCTGTGTAGAACTGCCACAACATCTCCTGTGGCAGGCCGTGCTTCCTCAGAAGCTGCAGGAAGTACATCCTCTGCTTGGCCTTTTTGAGAACGGAGTTGATGTTGTACTCCCACTTCAGGTCCTGAGACACTGTAATTCCCATGAACTTGAAGGTCTTGACGGTTGACACAAGGCAGTTGGACAGCGTGAGGGGCAGCTGTGCCGAAGGATGGCCACCGAAGTCCACAATCATCTCTACGGTCTTGAGAGTGTTCAGCTCCATGTTGTGTCGGCCTCACCACAGCACCAGCCGCTCCATTTGCTGTCGATATGCAGACTCATCACCGTCTTTGATGAGACTGATGACTGTGGTGTCATCTGCAAACTTCAGGAGTTTGACAGCCGGGTGCGTTGACGTGCAGTCGTTCGTGTAGAGAGAGAAGAGCAGCAGAGAGAGGAAAGAACATAAAACCACTTGCGAGACGCTGAGCTGGAGAAGCTAGGAGGAAAGACGTTTGGGGATGATGGTGTTGAATGCAGAGCTAAAGTCCACGAACAGGTGCCCTTGCCCCTCCCCTTTGGTCTGGTTGGGGCGCGTCGGTCAGGCTCGGGACCTCCCTGGGTCCTGGGTGGTCGGTGGCGTCACCCTGGTTGGGTCCCCTGGTGGGTGGGCTCACCCTTCCTCGTGCCGGCTCAGCAACTCCGTACACCAGTTGACTAACATGCATGTGATATGGTGTTCATTCACTAATAAGTTCGATAGACACA